>NW_027175854.1:15440000-15465000 GCF_023055335.1 Clinocottus analis | reverse complement strand
CCCTCCCTCTCCCTCCCTCTCCCTCCCTCTCCCTGGATCACAGACTCCCCCAACAAAACAAATTAAAAAGAAGAAGACTTTGAGACTTGACTATCAATGAGGCGTCCCCTGGTTACGCTGACGCCCGGGTCAGAAGCTGAGCTGAATATCGATGCTGCGATTCAACAAAAGGGACCGGGAAGTGAGCAGGAGGCGTTCTGCTCGTACTGAACTCAAGACACACAAGCACGAGATGCAGGAGGCGTCCTGCAGGTCGCTCTCACCTGAACGTGAGAGTAGTGAGAACGCGGCCCGGTTCGCCTCAAACAGACGCGCTTCTCATATCCACGAGTTTCGAGGGGGAAGCTGAGTGAAATAAGGAAGTGCTCCGGCTTGTTTCTGAGGAAGTATTTCAGCTAAAAAAATGAGGACATCGTGGAGCCTCGCGGCCAAATGTTTAATCGACCCTGACCTTCAAATTCCCGTTTTGATAAGAAGCATCTTATTCAGTGTATGAAAGCATGCCTCATGATAATAAGATACGCCGGAGACACAATGTAGGCTTTTTTTTCTCAAGACCGGGGTGACATCATTGTTACTGTGGAAGCATTCCTCGTCGACCAAAACACTTGTCTCCATAGCGACGCAGCGGAAAAATACCCCGGCGGAGCCTCTCGTGGCTGTTTGTGTAAACAAACGCTCCATCATCACGCCGGTAAACAAACCACGTCGACGCTCTGGATCCAGTTCACGAGATCCAGCTGGAGGACGATGGAAAAAATGATTTTTAAAAATGCAGGAGAGAGAGAGAGAGAGAGAGAGAGAGAGAGAGAGAGAGAGAGAGAGAGAGGACCACACCCCCCACCCACCGTCTTTCTCCCCCACGCGTCCTTCTCGGTAACGGCATGTGTCTGCTGCCACGGCCGAGGACATCTTAGACGCTTCAACAGGTTCGCTGACCTGCAGCTGCAGCTCTCAGTTACCCGGACGCAGAGACACCTTCACTTAAACGCTCTAAACACGAGACTTAGAGCAGTGATGCAGCTGCAAACATCTGTATGAACAGTAAAAATGGAGAGCAGCGATCCTGAGCCGGCAATGCAACTCCATGTGAGAGTCTGTGCGTGCAGGTGAGCAACACGGCGTCTTGCCGTGACACACACACACAGAACCACACACACAGACAGCGAGAAACAGAGAGATTGACTCACACACAGAACCACATACAGACAAAGAGATGCACACACAGAGAGACGGAGACACACAAAGAACCACACACACCTACACACACACACACACACACACACACACACACACACACACACACACACACAGACAGATCTGTTGGTCATGCATTGCCGTGACTCGGCTCACAGGAATGTGCACCTGCAGCTCTGTACAGTTGTCAACACACATACGATCAGAAAGCCACGAGTCATCCAGCGAGTCGGAGACTTTCAACCTCGTGAGGAGCAGTGCCGGCTTTTCCTCCTCGCGCTCAGACCATCGTGGGAGAGGTATTCTACATCCTGGATGGAGATGCGCGTGCAGCGACGATGGAAAAACATCCACGATCAATTCTCCCCTCCCTCTCTCTCCGTCTTCCTATTTGTCTTTCCACTCAACACAAGAAGGTACGCGAGAGACTCTCCAGAGAGACATGCTGTTCTTACACCGTCAGCTCTGCTGTCGGCTCTGCTATTAGAGACAAAATGAGGACGTCGTCTTCTGCCAAAAGCACCTCAAAGATGCCAAATCTCTGGCTCTGCCCGCTGCAGATGTACTCTTCTTTAGAAACGTTTTATAGCTGGTTGAACATGTCACATTTGTGTCGCAAAGCAGCTCCAATTGTGCAGAAAGTAGCCGAGTGTGTGTGTGTGTATGTATGCAGTAAACACAGTACGGTGGCCTTTCAGGGTCTTCCAGGATCTTCATCAGTCATTGCTTCTTATACGATTCGACCATAAAACAAGCCCGGGGGAGGCTGAACAACATGGCGAGTGAATCTGCCGTCAAATCAAATCCTTTTGGAAAGCGTTCTCGGGCCTCTCCTCCCGCGCCGCCCCACGCTGAGCGGAGCGAGAGGGTTCACTCGGGGAGAGTTACACAACCGGCCCCACGTGAGGAACTAATGAGGTATTGTTTTTCTTTCTCCTTCAAGGTTTGCAGAGTGGATTTTTCTACCTGTCCAATAAACTCTGTATAAACCCAGGAAAAGGCGGGACCTCGCCCTCTTCTAATCCCGGCGTCTGGGAAGTCATGGGCAGGTTTTCGATGAAGATCTTTTTCTTTGTAACTCAGTAACACTCGATGTCAAGGGTCCTAATCTTTCCTTTTTTTCTCCTTTTGTATGTTCCCCTAGTTTGTGTTGTCGGGAGCCGAGGAGGCGGGGTTTCCTGATCATCTACCTGCCACTCAAGCCGGCACATTTAATTCAATTCAGTCACAAATGCAAAACAAATTGTCTAGATTTGCTCAACAAATACAGTGTTCTGAATACCACCCAGCAACCATTTGTCTGTTCAGTAAAGACGCTCTTTTTAAGGTTCATGCTATGAAGGGAAACTCCCCACAAAACACACAGCCGTGGCTCGTTTTTAGTCACGGGAGGCAGACACATGACAAACTAGGAGGACAGAGGGAGGAGAAGGCGAGCAAGGGGGTGGAACTGTTCATATTTATAAATACAATAGCGGAAAAAAAAACAGAGTCAGGAGGAAGAGGGGGTGTCAGGGTGACATCCTGCAGCCTCGGGACAGCATGGGCCCGACCCTGGACCCTGTGTGTGGACAGATGCTATGCCAAGCCAAACCGAGCCGGGCTTACACCAAAGCCAAAAGAGCAGAATGAGCCATAGGGAGGTGGATGACTCCCCCCCTGAATCGCTAGAAAACCCCTTTGCTGTGCAACTAAAACCAAGTTTCAGGGCTTCCTGTATTCAGCAACACGACTGTCACCAGTTGTGCATATATACTTTTAAAAAAAAAGGCTCTCTGGTTGAGTTTTTCCACTTTAATGGGCGCCGCTTTGTTATCTATGAATCACTTTGTAATATGCGAGGAGGAAAGTGACTCTTTTTGTGAGGCGGCTTACAAAAAAGAGAGAAACGAGCCCGTAATGACAGAGACGAGGACTTTGTTCCATAAAAAAAGGACTCAGACGGTCACGTTTTGCCCTTCTGGAGAGTCTTAATCTACATTTACTCAGCGATGACCTCACTCCATGGATAACAGGGGACACAGAGGGAATGGAGCTGCTTCATTTGAATGTAGGATGGCGTGTCTTTTTCTGAATATATGAAGAAAAAAAAAGCATGTCTCACCGATTTCCTCTCGGCTTTGACCTCCTGCAGGTAGCGCGAGAGCTCGGTGATGATTTGAGACGTCAGGTTCTCGGCGATGACCTCGTGTTGACCCGCGTAGTCGTTCAACTCGTTCAGGGACGCCAGGAAGGCTCGGCAGAAGGTGTACCTGGCGAGAGACGGGAAGTGATGTCAGAGGAGAGACGGTTGCACGCAACAACAACAACAACAACAACAACAACCAAAAAAAAAAGGCAGACTCCAACACGGCGACCGTGTTCAAAACTAACAGCTTTTCTGGTCGAGAATAAGGTCAGATACAAGGCTACAGCTAGCAGTTAGCTTAGCTTAAAAACATCAGGCGTTCATGATCATTCTCCGCCAGAAAAGAAAAACGCCTGTCAGCGTATTTTCCTCCGAAAAACATGCAACTTACTTGCTCTCATCCTCTTCCCGCGAGTTCTTCTTGGGTTGATACTTCTTTGATAAATTCCTGTGAGGACAAAGAGTTCAGACTCATCAGACATTTCCCTCCGGCATCGTTCTCAGTAAGAGGACCGGTCTGCACCGTTCCCATTATGTTTCCCTGACACTGTCCTTACGGACACTATTCAATCCAGCAGAGTGCTTTCTGCTGCTCACACTCCATCCTCCCTTTCCTCTCTT
Source organism: Clinocottus analis (assembly GCF_023055335.1). NCBI lineage: Eukaryota > Metazoa > Chordata > Actinopteri > Perciformes > Cottidae > Clinocottus > Clinocottus analis. The sequence goes on along the minus strand of NW_027175854.1, from coordinate 15,461,054 downwards.
CGGGTCATGAATCATGCCTTCCAGAAGTGTATGCAAGCAAACACGCTTTTCAATATGCAGCCGTTGCCCTTGTTTTGACTCTTTGCTGCATGTCAGTGGCACGAGATGAGAAAGAGGAGGAGGAAGAGGAATGAGATGTTGGGTCAGGATGAAAGGGAGTATGTCACTGTGCATGTTGAGGGAATTCATATTATTTGGGAAAAGACAGCGGATAACAACCTTCATTATGGTCATGACAGTCTTTCAATATGCTCGTCTCACGCGACAGGTTGCAGCACATTGTGTCGCCGTTAAAAAAAACGCTGGACGTGCTGTCAACAGAACATAATAATGTGCACATTTGAGTGTGCAATGTGTGCTTCATGCCTTCAGGAAGCCTTTCTGTCTAATTAAAGAGCAGCGTTCACCATTTTAAAAAACAAACAACCAAAAACTGAAACACAGGCCGACGCAAACACGGACAGACACTTCCTGGAAGACGTGATTCTACATCACGCTGGAACTTTCTTTCCTATTTTATGTCTTGAATGTGACGTTATGTCTTTTATAAAATATATTATTATTAAGAATTCAACAATGCTGTCCACTTTGTACACGAGAATCAAAATGAGAGAAAGAGCTGATAAAAAAAAGAAGTATTTACTGTTATTGTGGTTGCATAAATGTTATTTAATGGTGCCGTTAGCTAGTGTGTGTCTCCCTTTGTGCGCAGCAGAGGAACATCTTTGAACGGATGAATGCTAAACTATGAATTGAAGAAGAGTATTTTGTTGGATTAAAAACTTTTTGAGGACTTCCCCCACGATGAACGAACAGATATGAAGGAACGAAAAAATAAATCCTGCGCAACATTTGAATGCTTGATTAACAATTCTTCAAACTTGATTAACAATTTGAATCCTTACTGTAATAAATAACACTATATATATATATATATATTTGTGTGTGTGTAATGTGTGACTCGCTCCGCTCACATCCCACAGCATGCCTCCCTCCGATAGTGGTGTTTGCACTGTTGCTAGGCAGATCCGTCGGTCTATCTCTCCCCGTCTCTAATTATAGTGCCAGTTCCCACTAACTCATTCATTCAGTCACTCACTCATGGGCAGATGTCCCGTGTCCGATTGTATCCGCCCCCCTGTACAGCGCCACGGCAACATATTTAACGCACTCGTCGGAGTAAAGGTAGCGGCTTCGTTAGGAGAATGAAATAATAACAGATGTGTGTCTGTGTGTGTGTGACACTGTAACCGCAATAGAGACAGACGCCCCCCCTCGACCCCCCTCACCTCGTCCCTTTTGTTAGCGGGACTTTATTCCCACTGTGTTATGGATTATTCCAGACTGGAATGTGGGGAAGGAGGAGGGGCATTAATGCATCGCCCCCCCCCCCCCCTCCCCCGCCCTGCGATGACTAGACTGAAGCATTGTGCATGTTTACAACCCAGGCAGGGGAGGAGGATTACACATGGATTAGTGCAGCGTGCGATGGATAAATGGTCCAAAGTAGTGTCATGTAGCCACAGATGACGTTCAATTATCAAAGCATGCTTTAGGGCGGGCTTACTGTGATTGACAGGTCTCTACGCCAAACATACTAACTCCCTTTCAACGGATGCAAAAAAAAGTCAAGCGATGACTTTGTAAGGTCTGTGGTTAAGAGATTTGAGCTCTTACTGATCGATCTACTGAATATATTCTTGGTTGATGGTTTGAAAATGCACAGTTGCGACGTCCTCGAATTTTGGAGGAAAAAAAACACTCAAATAGCTACAGATTTCATTTTCCTCTCTTATTACTTGCTGCCTGTGACAGAAGGTGAAATCTACCCGACGACACGGATGAGAGGAAAGAGGACGAGATCAAAGGGGGTCAATTCCATTACTTGGATCACACAGCCTGCCGTTCCTCTTGTTTGTTTTGAGCGTCCCCGTTAGATTAAGCCTGCTTTCATGAGCTAAGTTGGTTTAAAGCTAAAAAGGGATAATTAGCTACAACAAAAAGGAGCACCGTATGTTAAAAACACAGGAAAAGCCCTCTGACTCAGGCCGTCCTGTCAGCGAGGACTCGCTTCCTCATTTCAGCCTTTTTTCTGACAAGTGTGCCAACGTGTTCACGTGTGTGTTCGTGTGTGTGTGCATGTGTGTGTGTGTGTGTGTGTGTGTGTAGATAACAGACCCAGTCTGACAGCGGGTCCTCTGTGTAAGCACATTGACTGAAAACATCCGCACCATCTGTGGAGCCCGAAGTTCCATAGAAGCCAAACATACTGTACACACATGCTGACTAATTGCATTATGGGATATCTGTATCAATTGAAAGTGCAAAATATGTGAGTGTGTATGGTTTTTTTGGATTATTTGTCAAAAACACTGCTTTTAACACGTTGTACACTTGGTGAAAGTGGTATGAATGCATGAATGTTTTAATGTTATTACAGGGTTCATACACAACTTGACCAATGGATTTCCATGACTTTAAACCAACTGTCCATGAGCAAACATTGTGTGAAATCTGTGTGTAAACAGTAAAAAGTGATAAAATGTAGTATTTCAACTAACAATGAGGATTCAAAGCATACAGTAAACCTTAAATGACACAAATGAATGCAAGACAATAGTTTGATTAAAAGAATAAACATGTATATAGAGGCCTGTATGTTTGCTGCTTATATTTTGAGCCTCTTTCTTTTAAAAGAATATTCATTATTTCAAACTTAACGGAAATGAACGTCATGGACACATGAATATAACACGTTTACAGGACTTTTACTACCCTTTTGGGGATTTTAATTGTCCTCTATGACCATTAAAAAAATTCCATGACTTTTCCAGGTTCACTGTAAGAACCCTGTTAATAACTCATTTTCTTTGAATAAGTCTGTTGTTGTTTCTGGGATGCAAACGAGGTCGGAAGAGAAAGAACGGATCCGTTTGATGTGATTGAGGTTCCTGCATGTAAACACAGGCTGCTAGTCTTATTATCTCAAGCTGACTTCATTGTCTAAAAAGAGCAGTGCTGTGGCCTGGAGAGCATCTGTTGCTATGCGAGTACCAGATCGGTATTGGCCGGTCACTGTGGACTAGGGGCTTGGGGGTCAGAGGGGTGAGGGGGGGGTTGGTCAATACTTAGAGCATTAGCCATATTGCCCGGCCTCTTTAAAGATGAGGATTGCGGATTTATGTGTGTCGGGAGGAGGGGGGGCGGGGGGTATCTCCCACTGTGATGGGACGCACGAGTAGTTAAGAGATGGATCCTCTCAGTGCCTTTGAGAATCAATGACTGCACCACCACAGTGTGTCTGTGTGTGTGTAGGGGGATAGATAGAATAGGGGGCGGGCCGACACTTGTGGTTGGCGGAAAAAAAAAGAAAGAAAAAAAAAATAGAAAAATCTGGGTCAGACCTGGCCTTGATAATGCTGATACCTACTCGTCTCTATGGGAACACAAGCTCCGCCCCCCATCCCCCCACACAACCTGACTTCCTCTCGCCTGAAGCAGAAGCTAGCAACAGCAGACAGCGTGCATGCACGCGGGAGGGTGAAAGAGAGAGAGAGAGAGAGAGAGGGCGGCAGACAGAAAGACGGAGGAGGAAATATATAAATTGCTTTAGCTCCTGTTTTATTTAGATTTTAAACTTGCATAAAGCAATTGTGCTGATTAATATCCGGCTCCCCATCCAGAGGGAGGTCACTGTCAGCTACAGAACTGGCTGGTGGGGATTTAGTCTCCTTGTTTTCAAGGACCCTTCAGCAGGTCAAACTTCTGCTATCGGAGGTCCCGCACATGGGTCATACATCGGCTCGAGCACTCACCTAATTTGCTTTGCATAGTTGGCTTCGATCTCTGATCTCTCCTTGACAAATTTGGTGTACTTCTCCACAAATTCGATCCCCCACTGTGTATGCTTCTCCAAGTTGTCAAACTGATCCTGCAGAGGGAAAAGAAGAAGAAAAAGGCGATATTATTAAAATAACTTAAATACAAAGGAGAAGGCAATGGGACTCGTGTCAAGTGTGCAGAAGAAAAGGACGAGAAACGAGCTCAAAGATGAAATCTTTAGATGAGGACATTATATTGTGCATATACTGCAGGAAGTAATGCTGAATTCAAACACACATAACATATCATCCACTGGAAGCTGTCATTGTAAGTAGCAAATATCTCTTGGACTCCCAAGTATCATCTTGGAGGAGGGTGTAGCGTTAGCTCATCGTAAAAACAGACGCTAACAGCACCGCGCTGCTGATAACCAAATACAGCTGTTGCCGCTGAACTCATTATTAATGATCTGCGGAGGACTGCTGAGGGGAAAAATGAGCCTCCAGTTGGCTGAGGTCACGTCTTGAAATGCATCAGTACAGACCAGAGAGCATGTGCAATGAACACACACACACACATTTCGGCTTATCTTTACTGGCGATCACATGGCTACTTCCCGAACTGTTTGTCTCGCAACAGATGCGCGTGTAATTCGCAAGATGAACCAAAAACAAGACCTTGGTGTGACTCCAACAGTCCCCCATCCTCTCCTCCACCATGTTCTAGGTCTCCCTGAGTCCAGCTCGCGGCTCCTCTATACCCTTGAGTGCGACTGTAGAGGAGCGGAGGAAAGAGGTTCGTGTGATTCTCCGAGCAAACTGCGCGACGCGCTCCACGAGCGCTTCGAGCGTCTCTGCACTAAAAGCATCATCATGTGAAAAGACACAGGAAGCGGTTGTGGTGACTCTTCTTCTTCTTCTTCTTAGAATTGCAGCGTGCAGAACATTCAGGACGACGCGCTGTCATAGCTCTATTGTAGCTCTATCGTAGCTCAGTGGTATAGCTCCACCGTAGCTCTGTAGCAGCTCTGTCGTAGCTTTATCGTATTTCTGTCATAGCTCTGTCGTAGTTTTATTGTAGCTTTATTGTATTTCTGTAGTCGCTCTGTCATAGCTTTATCGTATTTCTGTCATAGCTCTGTTGTAGTTCTGTCATAACTTTATCGTATTTCTGTCGTAGCTTTGTCGTAGCTTTATCGTATTTCTGTTGTAGCTCTGTTGTAGCTCTGTCATAGCTTTATCATATTTCTGTCGTAGCTCTGTCGTAGCTCTGTTGCTCTCTGAGTGGAGAGTGAGGAAAACCCCTCAGACACCTTTCTGAAGCACTCAGAGACAACAATAGAGATGACTTTGAGTGGGGGAAGAGAGGTTTCTGTCTGCATTGTTTGGCTGTTTCAATGAGCAATCACTCAACAGCAATCCACTCAACGGGAGAACTGCGAGATAAAAGCCAAACAATGGGACATTTGAAGTGAAATCTTGAGGAGACTCGTCGGCCCCGTCGCACATATTGGTCTTTTTTTCTCCCTCGGGACGCCTCTTTGCCACCGAAACGCTCCTCTTTCCCCTTCAAATGCCAATTAAAGTCAACAGACTAGCATTACTTCATCGTCACTTGCGGGCACCAAACATTCCTGGACCAAAACAGACGACAATCGGCGCACGTCACTGCAGCCGCATCACTCACACACGCCTCCACACACACACACACACACACACTGTAACTCGGATTACCCTTTTTTGCAGGGGCAACATCTTATCCGGCGTGTCTCCGTGTGGAATGTGTCCCCTTTTTCAAATATCCAGAAAATGTCCATCAAACGTGCGCCTCCTTATCCACCGCACCCCCCTTTCCTTCTGAAGCAGCACCTCAAAAGGCCGAGGTTAAGTCAGAGGAGGCACCCACGAGATATCCAAGGTATCCGAAGCGCGAATTAGTGTCCGGGGTTTGGAACGGCGTCCGCTGACCCCCTCCGCCCACCACGCCACAACAAAGAGACTGCACAGTCGGAGCAAGTAATTCCAGAGGATCCCGGAGAGCAGGAGAGGAGCCGACGCACTGGCTTCCTCACACACACACACAAACACACTCTGGAGCTGAGGCCACGACTGCCCACAGCATTCAGGCTGAATGCTCCATCAGGCGTAAGGTGGAGTAAGTGGGATGGGTGAGGAGAGCGAGAGGGAGAGCGGAAAAGCAGAGGGAGAGAGGGGGGTTGAGAGGCGGGATTACATGGGAGGGGATTCATTTTTAAGAGGAGAGGGGGATTATCCTACGACTGCTGGGATCTCATAAACTCCTAACTTTACTGTATTTCAAATATAATAAAATGTTTAGAAAATAAAAGGTTATGAGCAGCAACCGGATGGGTCACTCCCAGCTCGTGAACCTTTGCTCATATCAGACGAGGGGGGAGAAATGGAGGAGAAGAAAAAAAAAAGACCCGAGCAAAGCGATTTTCCAGCTCCAGGAGAGAGAGCCGCTTAATAAATTATGAATCTGAGTGGGGCGAGTATGAAAGACAACAACACACTGTGGGAAGGAGCGTCAGACGCCGGCAGACATTCTTCTTTGGATCGAACTCTCGCCATTAAAACTTTTAAATATCAGCCGTTCAGCCACAGAGAGCAGATCAGATGAGCTGCTGCGATCGTAAACCGGATGTCTTTGTGTTCTTTATCGTTGGTCGGACCAAACAAACAATGTTTTAACGTGTTAACTCTTTGTGTCTCACATTCAATTAACCAGATTATTCATCGTTAATCAAGAAAATAATCTGGAAAAAAGGTGGAACCAACTACAAACTCTGGGTTGAAATGATGTGAAAATGATATTTTAATATCACTTTAATATCTGATAAGTAGTTTGATAGATAGTTTGGTTGTTTTATCTCAGGCTAATGTTTGCATGTGTGTTGTTATTTGGGCCCAAACGTGTTTTATAGCCAGATGGTACAATTTTCTCCCGCTGGAGACAAAAAAAAAACCCATGTCACAGTTTGTTGAGCAGCAACGAGACTCATATTCAAACCTGAAGAGGAACGTTTTGTAATTAAAAAAAAACTCCGATGGCCCCACACTTAAAGACTATGACACATGACCTTGTCCCTGCGGGAGGGAGGAGGTGGGGATGGGGGGAGTAAACGGGGGATCCCTTCAGGAAACGGAGCGGCTCCACTCGGCTTGTTGTTTCAGGACACCGTCCCACTCACCGGGATGCGTGTACTATCGCAGTAGTACATGAAAGCAAATAAATGGAACGGCACGGCTAAATATTGTTTTTATCATCCAGGAAATGGGGAAACGGCTTTAAACAGAGAACAAAGGAGACAGGCGCTAAATACATCAAACAAACACACGCCTGTTTAGGGATCAGCCTCCTGAACCCGTCCCGACTGCTCAAGGAGATTATTGGCCAGTTTAATGTGGTAAAACGGCCAGGTAATCTGACTAATGCAGATTATTTAGCTACCTGCATCCTCGACAGATGTTGGAATGTAAATACTACTGCATCTGCATGCTTTTTACTGTGAAACATTCGCAGCAACCGCAGAATTAACTATTTATAAACTCTCTGTACGTGTCCGTTAATCAGAAAAACCTGCTTTATAACTTGACCCTGAAGGCAACGGCCACAATAAAAGCAAGTCCCTTCTTGGGTAGAGGTGCAGAAAACAGTAAATAACAGTGAACAACATGGCCGCCTCCGTTTCAAGGAGGATAACGAGATGGCGGAGCAAGTGTTCGGTTGCACGGGAAGTGAGCAGAACCGCTTGGCGACCGGGTCGTGATAACAGGACTGTTTAAAACCCTCTGGAGAGACGCTCCCGGGGGCCATTTCCTGCTTCGCCAAACGCCTCGCCCACCTCCGCAGAGGTCGGCGTGCCGCTCCGGTGATCACAGTGAAGATCAATGCACCATTAAAAACACAAGAGGAGAGGGGGAAGGGAGTCGCCTCATTGGTCGAAAGAGGGGAACGAACAGGAAATCGCTGACTAATACAAAATGTGACAAAAGGAAATATTGATATGAATAACACTAAAATATAATACACGCTTAGTTAGAAATAAATCCCCCTTATGTCACCTGAAAGATACCGTAAAAATGTTATCATTCATAAACTAAATCAAGAAATATGAACAGATCTCTCATTATTTAAATTTGTGATGTAAGGTACAGATTTCAGATGGATGATGTCATGGAGAATGTAACAGATGGATGGATTAGTTTCGGTATCATCTTAACGAGAGAACATGATGACTTGTCAACTAACCACAAACTTAGAATTAATGGAACTTAGTGGCTTTACTTTCAAGAAACCGTTAATCAGATTATTATATCTGTTAACCCTGACACCTTTTAAATCTAAATATGTATATTTCTTTAATCCAGTGTGCAAAGTTTTGTTGCAAGTTGCAACTGTGACTGAATTTAACCTTCCAAAACATGCTTTAAACACTAACACAACCACATTTCAAAGGTTTCAAACTTGGCCTCTTGCTTTCAGACAGCGTCAGCGGTATCTATGCCGTCGATCTCTGACAGGAAACCTGCTGAGACCGAGAGAAGCAGACGTCAGGGCCAAGGAGGAGGGACTCCACGGAGGCTGAGGGGGACAGATGTTCTGCTGGAGGGCCACAGGACAGATCTTCTGCTGGAAGACCACGGGACAACAGGCGTGCCGATGCTTTCCTCTTCGTCTTTTTTTTGGGGGGCGTTTGAGCAAGGAGGACAGAAGTCGCGTCCTGCACTGAGAACATCTAACACCTCGCTGTCCCGTGAAGAGCATGCCCCGACCACGGAGTCCATATTCAGAGATAAAAGGCGGTTTGATTCGTTCTAAAAGAACTGATTGTGTGACGCCCGTATATGCCGACATTTAGTGTTAGACAAAAGAGAGAATTTTATTTTTTTTCTCAGTGTGTGTGTGTTTTTTTTGTAAATGCGCTCGACTCATACCAGTGTGTTAAACATGAATGAGCTATTTCAGGATCCTCGTTAGAAGAAAAAAAACAAGGAGAAAAAGTACCTCAAATCAGATAATACACAAATAGTGTTATTGTTCTCAAGAAAAAAAAACTAAACCTCATCGAATGAAGCATAGCTGCAGATAAACCCAATGTGCTCTTGAGTTGTTCCAGTAATTAGCCAAAGCCCCCCTCCTTCATACTTCTTATACAGACCATAGCAGATGACTCTCGCGGCCTGTGGGCGGCCCGCAGCAAGAACTATTATTTGCTGGAGATGCCAAACCCTCAAAAACACACAACGAGCTTTGTGCGAGGAAAGCGGGGCGGAACAAAGCCTCCATAGCCCGGTGTGACCCCTCCCGGACACTGTCCTCAAACACACACACGCGCAAACGCGCTCGTGCACACACGTACACCACCAAGACCCATATGGTCACGCGCTCGACTACACTCAATAGCTGCCCCTATAGTTATTTATCTCCCTGGGTTATTAAACGTCGAGTGATTTATCTTTACCAAAAACAACACGCGCACACACGTACGTACACGTACGTATCCGCTACCGACGGTCTGCACCAAATATGAGCAGCTGTGTGGGGCGATGGGTGACCTTATGTGTAGGAGCTCTTGTTTGCATACCACCAGGTGTATTTATAGAAAAACGTACGTCTCTCTCTCTCTCTCTCTGCTGGGGTCGTGCGCGCACGTGCGCCATGCTGCCATGTCCATAAAACATGTCTCCTCTTGCCTGTCTGTGCACGACCCCCCCCTCGCTGTTATTTATGAACCCCTCCACTGTTTCACTTGTGAGTCGCCGGGTTCTTGACTCATATCACGGCCACAGGAAATGTCGCGCGCTGCCGTGCGTCATTGAGACCCCGGAAAGGGAAACGGGTGCTCGTCTATTTCGGAGTCAACTACTCACGTCGCTCGTCGCCTTCATCTGCAGCAGCACCTGCAGGTACTGCTCGCACGGGCTCAGCTCGCGCTCGCGCTGCTCTTCCGTCTGCTCCTCCGCTTCCGGTTTCACGGAGCGGACGCTGTCGAGGAAAACGAAAAACTCGCTTCTTCTGCGCAACATGGTCTCGATTTTGCAAAGAAGATGAAAAAAAAGAAGAAGAAGAAGAAAAACTGAGCACCCCTCGCGAGGTTAATCCACCTCAAGCAGTGGGATAGATGTAAGATCCTGCAGGTGGTAACATGTCATGGTATCCTGGAGGTCCAAGAGCATGCTCATGGAGAGCAAGAGGAGCAAGAGGTGGAACAATGAGGAGGAACAACAGAAGTGTAGGGCACAATTTGATTAAATGACCATTAATCTGATTACTACACCTCCCCTCCTCATTGCCCTCACGGCGAGCCAATGGGACGCTGCCATCCCGGATTAACCAAACACAACATTAGCCATTGTTCTCGAGGAGCTGTTTTCCTTCACTTTGCAGGATAAGGCTCTTAACGTCTTATGTAACAAATTTTGCAGGAATTAAGGTGAAAAAAACATTGAACTTAACGCTCACAAAGCTTCATATGGAAACGACAACGGCCACCAAAGGGCCATCGATGGAGAACTGGATCCGTTGCACTCACTGACATCATGTTTGTATCGGCCAATATTGCCTTTTGTTTTAGTACCCAATGGTCCGTCTGTGTGTGTGTGTGTGTGTGTGTGTGTGTGTGTGTGTGTGCCGATAAGAAGCGAGAACCTGCAGCACAGATATGACTGAATGGTTTTGAGTTCAGTTCAGTACATGTTTTCCCTCGCTAAAGGGTTTTTTCGAGGGGATTTCTTTTCATTATCTAGATAAAAGGTCTTAGGACAGATGGTGTGTAGTCGGTAAAGCCCCTTGAAGCAAATTTGTCTGGCTGTGTATGAAATTAACTAGATTTTACTTGGTTTTCCAAGTGTAAAACATACTGCTCGACACGTAAATTGGTCAAAATCCTTAAAAAAAGTGATCTGTATTAAAAGTATCTGTATTAATGAAACACCAAAGTATGGTGAAGATGTCGTACTACCTTGTCAGTTGCAAGTGCCTTCATCATTTGCAGTGTTAAATGTTATTTACAAAGTAAATGTTCCTTATAACATAGCGGGGCTGTCACAATAACGACTACAGCCGCACCATGTGTGGAGATAACCTCAATCGCTTTTTGCACAGCTCCAAATTGCCCGTTGTGTTTGCAGGCATGTCACGCAACGTGTTTCAAACATAATAGCTACGGCCTCTTGCAGGAAATAGTCAAAAAACACAACCTTTTTTTCATGATGACTGCACTTTCTAGCCAATATGTGTCAGCCTTTTCATTTAATCACATGTGTAGCATACGACAGGAAGAACAACACGCAAACACGCAGCGCCAGCGTGTTATTAGGTCGGCTGGCACGCGCGCTGGTTGTAAATGAGAGACTAGATTGAACACACGTCGTGTGGTTTTACACTCCGACCCAGCCGAGGGACTCGCTCACGGTTTCTGTTCATAAATAGATGTTGCTTTTTTACTCTCGGTGACATACATGCGCTTCTTTTTTTCTTCTGTCTCTCACTACAGTGACAGTTTAATAGCTGGGCTCCCTTTGGGAAGGTGGGGTGCCAACCCTGTATTGCATTTCTCGGACTGCTTGCTTTTCTCTCCGGGTAAACCAGAGCGCGGCACCTCGTCTGTGCCGTTTGCAGACATGTACGGCCGAGCTCAGGCCAGCGAGCTCGGGTTCTATTTTTAACCGGCGGCATTGTGTTTCCCTTGAACGGTCCGCTGATGCCGGACACAGATAAGGCACATGTAGCTGTTTAATGGCGCGGTCTCCTCAAGAGCGATGGAGAATCGAAACGCACGTTCCCTCAGGGGACTGTTTACCCTCGAAGTGCCGCTCGGGGACGTCATTATATTTTGGATGAATTAGCATCGAGAAAAAAAAGTCAATAGGACGATTCCTTTTGGGCTTTTGCAGAGAAATAAACGGTGCGCATCGTTTCAGCAAAGTCTTCTTTAAACACTTTTATTCCTTTATCGTAAAGAGCTAACGCTAACAGCCACAGGCTATTGGCGCCATCCCTTCTCGAGGACCGGTGTTGGCCGCGGTGACGTCCGGTCGTCTTATTGATCCGTTTGTTGCAGAGCGTCTGAGATAAGACACGTAAAAAAAAAAATATATATATATATATATATATATATATATATATATATATATATATATATATATATATATATATATATCAATTGGCTGTATCTACTGACACATTTTCACGTCTCGGAACAAAACATTGTGTTTCCTTTTCAGGCTTCTAACCAAAATCACCTTAAAAAACATGACTTATAGTATAATAATAAATGCAAAGGAACCAGAAGTGCAAAAGATGCTGACTCATCTCATCTGAGATGAGTACGTGTTTGGGATCATGGGAGGCGTCTCCTGTATTGTCTGTTTGAGCTCCTCCTGCTTTTATTCAGCACACAAACAACAAAAGGTTTTTGCGTTGATGCTCGAAAATCCACAATCCTATATTTGGTGTGCGTGCACTTTCACTCCGCCATCAAAATTAGCTTAAATATCTACTATTTGTTTCCTCTTCGCTGGCAGTTTTTTTCCGTTGTGCAGCACGGCGTTGCAGCACTTTCCCTCCACGCTGACACGCCTCATCTCAGGATATGAGTAAAGATGGGCACTTAAGAGGCTGCCTGGCACCGCAGGCAGGAAACTCATCTCGAAAAGAATATTTCTCAGTGCGTTTAAAGCACTTGTATGCGCGACAGCTGCACCCACTTTATGCTAACGTCCAGCGCACCGTGGCGGGTAACACCTACCTGGAGAGAGAGAAAGATGTATAATCATATTCACTTTGTGAGGAAGATCTTTTTTATTAAATGAAGCCAGAAACTCACTAAAGGAAGTGATGGATATCATTTCAAAATGGCATTTACAGCCAAGACCATTTACTAATACAATCCAACCTCCCTGTCTGGCAGCAGTTACGGTAATAAATGTCCACTGCAATGAAGAAAAGAAAAAGATGAACAGAGGATGCACTATTATGTCCCCGAAGCTCCCTCCGGCCCACACAGCCGCCCAATAATCACAGCAATGTGAGAGGTTGAGTCTCCCAAACTCAGAGGACGACAATCTAAGCCGAACAAGCTTTTATTTCCCCGAAGCAACGCGCGCCATCGTGTCCATTAACGCCAGCCACTCGAAAAAAGGCCGGATGATGGGGAGAGCCAGCGAGTCGGTGTGATGAAAGCAGAAAGCAGAGGCAGAAGGGGAGCAGAAACAAACGGAGCGAAGGAGGAAATGTGAAGAGAGGCAAGAGGCAGAGGGCTGGATATATCTTCAGCAGTTTTGAATATTTTCAAGCAGGGGGAGAGGAAACGTGTAGAAGCGGCAGAGCGAAACGAGCCGGTTCTCAGGAACAGGTCGACTGAAACATCCGCCCGACGACACGAGAGCGCCGACAGAGAAATGAGATCACAGAGCTAATAGAATATGCACACGACGAGCATCTTTACCACGTTACCACACACATGCAAGTGTGTGTGTGTGTCCGCAAGCATGCTGGGGTGAACATCTGTCACATGCATTCTGCTTTTGGGGATAATAAACACAGCCTGCAGAAACACCGCAGAAGTAAAAAACTAAGAAACACAGAGTTATTGTTAGAGATTCCAATCCCCCTGATAGATGCGTAACAATTTATTGAGAATTCAAGCCATTTTTTCTACGAGAAAAATGACAGTTTGGGTCATTTTCGTATCTGTCAATACTCATGGCCATCAGTAGAAGCCACAGTGTTTGAGGGAGAGAAGAAGGCCGGCAGCTCTTTGTTCCTCCTGCATCCTGAACCGTCGTAAAGCGGGTGCAGGTTGTCTCCGTGTCGGAGGCCGAGGAGAAGAACCGACACTTCGCAGTGTGTGGCGCGATACAGCGGGAGCCTGATTAGTAGAACATGGAAGAGGGAGAGAGAGAAGAGGAGGGGGCTCAGGTGACATCATGTCAGAGCCACGGCAGCAATAACACAGCGGCGATTAGAGGCCGACTTCACAGAAAAACAGAGGCGGCGGCTGCAGATTAGAGGCTGAGACGGTCTGTGGCGGGAAGGAATGAGTCACCTGCTCACGGACCGGACGACAACACTTTTCGGGGAGGTATGAAACTGTTTTTGAAAGCAATGTCCTCAAATAAACCAACACAAAGCACAAAGATGAAAATAAAATTGAAAAAAAATGACTTAATAGAATCATTTTCTAATTAATTGAATCATTTAAACTCAAATGTCAGGGGATACGGACAGTCACGAGGAACAGGTTTCCTAAAACTGAAGATGGATTACATGTGTGTTTGTCAAAAACAAACTGAAAGACTTTCAGTTCTTTCAAAAACGCTTCATTTGTGCACTTCGTCTGGTTCAATAGGATCTATTTTGGGGCCAAATCGAAAAGCAGGGGCGGTCTGAGAGGCGCTGGGGTCGCACAGAAAGGACATTTTTATTGCAATTCATCTACCGTCAGCGTTTTAGTCGTTCATAATTTGGAAGATGGGACTTAAAGTGCATTTTAAATCCCCCAAAGTCATCCTATAGGTTCCATACTCCGTCAGATCAGCAACTAAAGAACTAACTTAACAGCAACTAAGAAATTTGAGAAAGATTACGTAATTCACATAAGCAATACTATGTCTGTCACACGACAATGCACATGATGTTCCTATTGCATTCACGCCGCCTGGGACGCTCTGTGCTTCCTGCAGGGTTTCTCCCCATCGGGGAGGGGGGGGGGGGGGGCACGGCTCACAAATGTCGGTGTGAACTTTACTCCATTGTAGCTCAGCCCCTCCGCCGTCCTCCATTCCAGCCGCTCAGATGTGGATCCATTCATCACTGTTTTACTGTCGTGGTGCTTGAAAAGAAAGTATCACTGACTCAGCAGGTGGGCGGTGGTGGTGATGAGTACAAGATTTAAGGAGGGGAGAAGAGAGGAGATGTCTTTCACCCTCCTACCCACTTCCCCCTCCCTGACTTCAGCACCCTGACAGTAGGAAAGAAACTAGCTCAGGTTTCAGCTCGGGAAGTGCCCTGAATGTCAAGTGAACGGCAGGAAGGGGGAGAAGAGATGCAAAAGCAGAAAGCACAGAGGAAACCTCAGTCTCACACCGAGCTGCTGCTTCAAGCCTCTATTACACAACCAAAAAGAGCCGCCCTGATGATACATCTCGCCGCTGTGAAGGCACGACTGAACCCCCCCCCCCCCATCCCCGAAACACAACAAGACCATGAGGTTTTGATTGAACCTCTTGAGTCCGCGCGTCCCCTCCGGCACAGTCCGGAGCACCACCTAATGACACGGGAGGAAAAACAAGGAGGCCTCTCCTCCCAGACGACTCCACTTTCTCCATCTCCATTACATCGGGTGGCGGCGGATAGGGAAAGCGTGCCCAACGATTACAAACGCCAGACAAACATCTCTCCGAGCCAATGCTGTGAGCCGACGCTCTCCGAGCCGACGCTCTACTCGCGCTTTCGACTGACGCCAAATGAACAACGCGAGGCCCCGCGAGCACGGGGTTCAGACGGGACGCCGTTGACCCCGGTCGCGCCGGGGGTCGACTCACCTTGAGCTGCTGCTCTTTCAGAAGAGTTTCCACCTTGTCCATGTCGCCGACAACCGCACAGGACGGGGAAGACTTAACGGACTCTTTGGCGTGAGACTGTGAGAACGGTTTGCCTGCGTCGGCGAGAGAGAAGTGAAACAGCCACAAGGTGCGTCAGAGTGAAACGGTGCAGTGGTCGCTCTGTGTAAGGCCAGAGAAGCTACTGTACGGCTGATATTTGCTCTGTGTGTGTGTATGTGTGTGTGTAACCAGTCTGCTTGATCCCCCCCCCTGACAAAATCCCTTTGGCCTGCTTTCCTGGCACCTCTCTGCAGCTCTGACACCCGAGCCCCCCGAGAAGAAAAATACTTCCGAGACGTTGCGTTCACAAGCACGACCGACTTGATTTAGGCTATTTAAAGCGCCGTGCCTCTATTGTTAGTTAGAGATCATTAGCCGTTCACGAAATATTTCTCTTCTTTTTTTTTTTTTTTTTCCGGACCCCTGTTCCTCTGAGAAACAGTCACATGTTTCACCGCATCTTCACTTCCTTCTCTCTCGGTTGTGCAGAAGCACGCATGTGACGATGAACCCTTCATGTCATTTTTTCTTCCGCAGGCTCCTTGGAGCACAGCGAGCTTTAAAGGGGTGTTTTTAGGGGCTGAAGCCTCCAGCGTCTCCCTCATGCAAACGATCATGTTTTTCTGCGAAACACTGACGGTCGTAATTGTCACGGCGAACGCTCCCAGAGTCTGTCTTTATAGGTGGAAGGCCGTAATCAGTGCTGTGACGTTGCACAAAGGCATTCGGAGTGTTGGACTGACACACAGAGCCTCAAACGGTGGCTCAATTCGGCCGTAACCATGAGCGTGAGCTGTTGAGAAACCCCGGCTCGGCTGTGACCTCACTTCCTGAAATCTCATTGACTTTCCTGTGCCCTCGTCCTGTTGCAACATCAGATATATAATAATTCAAACTCTCTTCGTGTTTTTGTTTTTTTTTGACAACAAAGACGTCCTTCGTGGACCAACATGCAGAACAGTTGACAGTGAGAGTCAGAGTTGCTAGATGAAGCCCCACAAATAACGACAAGGTACGACGACATCCTTCCTGTGCTCAGAATAAAAGTGTGTGTGCGTTATTTAAGCAATAAGGTACGAGAGGCAGGACTGCATCGTCCATAATGTACTGTTCAAGGGTGTTGTTGGGTTTCAAAACTGGACGTTTTGATCCGGTTTGGGTACAAATAAAACTATAAGTTGCGTGGGTTCTCTGGCGGCAACAGAAACCCATAGAGGATTGCTGAGCTTTGTCTGTTGCCGTGTTTCAGAGACTGAGATTAAAGGAACAAGTGTCTGGATACCATTCAGCCCGCTAAGGGAGAAAAAAAAGAGAGAAAGCAGAGCATCTGGTTTCAATACATTATTCTCCAGTCTCTGTTGTGAAAAAACACTTTCAAATGTCTTCCAGACTCAAGGTGCACTCGTGAACGCCTGCAGAGCGTCTCTCTCTCCGGGCAACGCTCCGCTCTGCATGACTACCTGTGCAACGCTGTGTTTCTGCAGTGAGTGAGGTAAAAAAATACACCGACATCCCTGGAGGAGGAAGAAAGAAAAACGCAAGAATGTGGAGTTCTTGTGGTTTCTCTGTGAACTTTGGACCAGGTAAATTACTGGAGAATTTAAAGGGAGTGCCTCCCCCCCTCCCTTGTTTCTTTTTTTTTTAGAAAGGACAGGACATCCATGACTTAACTATCTCCAGGCCCCTTTGACTAAAAAAAAAAAAAAGAAAAGGTGGGGGCCAGCCCACAATATTGACATTAGACTGTAGACGGTGGAAAGAAACTGGAAAAAGCACTCCACCACGCTGCAGTTTTGTGATCAGGTGTTGAGCAAGCTGAATTATTGTAGCCTCCAGACCTTTATGTCGACAACATGCGACCTGGCTTCAAATGCAGACTCCTTGTAGTGACTTGCAGGCATTACACACACACACACGTTTGTCAGCACTGTTTTTAAATCCGGATCACTTCCACACAACAAGCTGAAGAGCCGCTGAAACAACAGGAATTCCTCTCGCGGCAGCTGCTTATTATCAAGTCGTAAAAACAAATATATATATATATCCTGACATGCTCCTGTAATCTTCATCACGCTGTATGTTTTCCCCAAAAAAATGCATCGCCCCCTGAAACACGTGTGCATATCTGAAGGGAGGAGGGTGTATTTGGGCTGCGATGTGAGGAGTGAAGCAATTCTTGTGAAAGTGAATTTCAGTAAAAGAGTGACATCATCACACAGGCATTTATTGCAGGAAGGTCAGTGGGCTTCTACTCCGTCTTTCTATTGTTGCTCACAATGAGCCCGACGAGCCAAATCAAACACTCATATATATATATATATATATATATATATATATATATATATATATATATATATATATGTATATATATGATTTGACTTAACCTAATCTATGGTTCTTTGATGATAATTTATATCCGACATTTATGTTTGTTTCTAGTAGTTTATTTACCCCAAATGTGAGGTTGTGAATACAATTTTAATTTACAAGATTATTGTCACAACCTAAACTTGATAATACACATAACAATGTAAACAGAAAGGGAAAGAGAGCAAGCAGTTATTCAACTGTCACTTGAGTGCAATAATTAGAGTGAGTTAACTAGTGTGTGAAATGCACACAAATAACACACTTCCTCATAGAGATGCACGTAGCGTGCTTTACGTGTTTACACCTTTATGAGACCAGCACCAACACAAGCTAGTATCACTGCATGAAGACACACACACACACACACACACACACACACACACACACACACACACACACGTACACGCACACACACATACAACCTGGAACACTTGGCACCGCAGGAACAGCTATAATGCGAGGGTGTGTGTCTGTGTGTACGCAAAGCGTGGTTTGAAACGCTTCAATGTGAACTAAAATGGATGGTGAACTAGCTCAGATTTTCTCTCTCACACACACACACACACACACACACGTACACACACACACACACACACACACACACACACACACACACACACACACACACACACACGCCGTGCCAACTGCGCCGTTACACCGCGTTACACTGACGTTGCAAACGAACCGCAACAAGCCCTCGAAGCCTCGCGGACGCTACAAGGTAGCCGGCTGCGGCGGTTCGGTGCCAGAGGCGGAGCGCGCGCACAGCACGTCGTGTTTAGCGGCTAAAAAACACTGCGCCCGGTCACGCGCACAGCTCCGCTATCAGAAAACCGTTAGTTTCACACACACACACACACACGCACACACACACACACACACACAGGCTCGTTGACATTTTGATTTGATTTCTCATCTCCTAACGATGCCCACAGCGCACATGAAACTCACCCACAGCTCGGACCCCCAGCTCATGGTTTCAGTCCGGTGTCCTCTGGAATAATCCACAACTCGTTCGCGGTGTTTTTTTTTCAGCGCGCGCAGCGGCAGCCGCGATGTTTCCTCGTAACCGCCGAGTCACCGACCGTCTTTTCTGTTTACCCCCAAAAAAAAAAAAAAAAAAAAAAAATGTGAAGCGCTCCGAGATACTCTTTTTTTAAATATTTATTTTTTTGTATTGTTTTTAAATCAACGTCTCATCCTGTGCGATACAAGATGGCCAAGAGCTGCTGCATAATCTTCAAACAGGATAGTCTCGCTATATGCAGCGCGCGCGGGCACCCGCTCCGAGCCAATGACAGCTGCTCCTGCGCGCGCACCGCATGAGGGGAGAGAGAGCGAGCGAGAGAGAGGTTGGTGTGTGTGTGTGTGTGTGTGTGTGTGTGTGTGTGTGTGTGTCACTGCAGGGTTGTCCAATAAAGCCCTTTTACAAGTATCACTCTCTCTTCCTTGGGAGCTGGGAACCATGAGAATGCCAAGGGGGACCCCGTGGAGGGGACCCGGGGCTACGGTGGTGGTGGTGGTGTGTGTGTGTGGGGGAGGGCGGGGGGGGGGGGAGGGGGGTCAAAAAGGTCACCACCCCTCCGCAGATGCTTCATTGACAAACCCCACAGGGCTTAATGCCATCACACCGACCTTCTATTAGTGCCTTTGTCCTATGACGTCACCGTGCGCGGTGTGGGACGTCGGGTTGGAGGTGCAGAGTTAAGAAACTGTTCCTATGTATGATTTTGTTGCAACTATTTAACAACAGGTTTAGCATCATGTTACTTTACATACAGCTCGTTTGCATCTTTGTATTCTTAGTTTCTCCATCTTTGTATTTCGAAAAATACAATAAAATAACTAATTGTTCAGACTAAATAAGGGACATTGCATATTTAACATGAAGGAGAGTAAAACACTGCTGTTTCGTGGCAAGAGAAGTCACGTAGCTAAATGTTTCCACACTCATCGTTCCGATGGTCACTGTGATTAATCATGTGACTCATCATTACATTACATTACATGTCATTTAGCTATCAGCATTACGTTTTTATAGAAGTCCATTACATTAAAACTGATTCTGTTTCTGGTTGGTTCGTCAGTGGCCATATTGTTACAACGATGCTGTCATCTAGTGGTTAGATATTATACCGCAGGCGGCACGTGAAGGCCTCTCAGCATTGACTAAAACAATAAAATCATATTCATCAAATTAAAAAAATAAATAAAAATGCATAAAATAATGTATTATAATAATTTAAAAAATATATTTAAAACATTTATACTAAAAAAGTAAAATTATAAAATATAAATTAAATTATAATAAGAAAAAAAAAGTTTTAAAGAAATATTAATATATATATATATATATTAATATTTCTTTAAAACATATTTGTTATATATATATATGTATTTTTTTTAACTTAAAACAATAAAATCATATTCATCACATAACATAAATAATTATAATTAAAAAACATCAAAAATCTTTTTTTTTTAATTACGATTATAATAACAAATACAATCATACCATATTAATAAAATAAAATAATGATGCAAAAATAAAATATATTTTAAAGATGTTTTTTAATACATACATATACGAAATGTAATTTTTATGTAAATTTGTCTGATTTCGAAAATAAAATAAAATATATAAATCACAGCGAAAAACAAACATACAGAGGAACTTGGATCTTTGCATAAAAAATCACAGATTGTGCATTTAACATTACATCATCTTAAATAAAACTCAATTTCACCAGCAGGGGGGCCCAAGCGCTTTCGCTGTCAGAGTCAGGCACCACTCTGCATCACAAATCAAGTCTTTTGAAATCTTAAGCAATAACCACGTACGGCTTTTCCCACTTAAAAAACAAAAACTGACTCGCTCGTCTCTTTGTAGCTGGAGCCATAACTTCAATCTGAGGTTTTCCTGGCTTGTCTTTAAAAAGAAGAGCGGTATGCTTTACCTCACATGCAACAGCTTCTCCTACCTGCTTTCGGTTTAACCGATGACATCACGAGTGACCGCTTCCCCTCCCATGGTCCATTCCATCACCAGATGGGGATCAGTTGACCAGCTGCTTTATTTGTCCAAGTGTACAAGTCAGACGGTTCCTCATCATCCCTTTCAGGCCTGTGTCGCTCTGACGCCAGCAAGCATTCGCTGACCCTCTTGTGTCTTCAACAGGATGTTTTCGCTTGAACGATTCAAAGTCTAATCTCAACAAAACCGAGCTCAGAA